>NC_084635.1:2264056-2306556 GCF_033978795.1 Nerophis ophidion
CAGAGGTCGGGTCGCGGGGGCAGCAGCCTAAGCAGGGAAACCCAGACTTCCCTCTCCCCAGCCACTTCGGTTTAGCTCTTCCCGGGGGATCCCGAGGCGTTCCCAGGCCAGCCGGGAGACATAGTCTTCCCAACGTGTCCTGGGTCTTCCCCGTGGCCTCCTACCGGTTGGACGTGCCCTAAACACCTCCCTAGGGAGGCGATCGGGTGGCATCCTGACCAGATGCCCGAACCACCTCATCTGGCTCCTCTCCATGTGGAGGAGCAGCGGCTTTACTTTGAGTTCCTCTCGGATGGCAGAGCTTCTCACCCTATCTCTAAGGGAGAGCCCCGCAACTCGGCGGAGGAAACTCCTTTCGGCCGCTTGTACCCGTGATCTTATACTTTCGGTCATGACCCAAAGCTCATGACCATAGGTGAGGATGGGAACGTAGATCGACCGGTAAATTGAGAGCATTGCCTTCCGGCTCAGCTCCTTCTTCACCACAACGGATCGATACAACGTCCGCATTACTGAAGACGCCGCACCGATCCGCCTGTCGATCTCACGATCCACTCTTCCCCCACTCGTGAACAAGACTCCCAGGTACTTGAACTCCTCCACTTGAGGCAGGGTCTCCTTCCCAACCCGGAGATGGCACTCCACCCTTTTCCGGGCGAGAACCATGGACTCGGACTTGGAGGTGCTGATTCTAATTCCGGTCGCTTCAAACTCGGCTGCGAACCGATCCAGTGAGAGCTGAAGATCCCGGTCAGATGAAGCCATCAGGACCACATCATCTGCAAAAAGCAGAGACCTAATCCTGCGGTCACCAAACCGGAACCCCTCAACGCCTTGACTGCGCCTAGAAATTCTGTCCATAAAAGTTATGAACAGAATCGGTGACAAAGAACAGCCTTGGCGGAGTCCAACCCTCACTGGAAATGTGTCCGCCTTTAATCCCAAGAACACCAGTCCTACCGTCAAGCATGGTGGTGGTAGCATTATGCTCTGGGCCTGTTTTGCTGCCAATGTAACCGGTGCTTAACAGACAATAAATGGGACAATGAAAAAGGAGGATTACCTCCAAATTTTTCAGGACAACCTTGGGTGCAGTTGGGTGTTCCGACAGGACAATGACCCCAAACACATCAAAAGTGGTAAAGGAATGGCTAAATCAGTCTGGAATTAAGGTTTTAGATTGGCCTTCCAAAAGCCCTGACTTAAAAGTGTGGACAATGCTGAAGAAACAAGTCCATGTCAGAAAACCAACAAATTTAGCTGAACTGCACTAATTTTGTCAAAAGGAGATGTCGAAAATTCAACCAAAAGCTTGTGGATGGCTACCAAAAGCGCCTTAATGCAATGAAACTTGCCGAGGGACATGTAACCAAACATTAACATTGCTGTATGTATTATGACACAGCAGATTTGGTAACATTTTCAGTAAAGCCATAATAAATTCATAAAAGAACCAAAGAACCAATGAATATTTTATGTGACCAACAAGTATGTGCTCCAATCACTATCACAAAAAAATATGACTTGTAGAAATTATTGGAAACTTAAGACAGCCATGTTCTTTACAATGTATGTAAACTTCTGACCACAACTGTACATAACTCATTGATAACAAAAACAAATGAAATTTAGAAAACCATCAGCTGATTAGAACCGCAGAACGTGAACTATAGTCTGGAAAGGCCCCTAATCGCAGCAACACATCAATTTGCTGATGCATCACCTAATCAATGTCCAGCTAAGTCATCATTATGTTGTTATCCTTCTAGCTGGTGGTCATGTTGATCCTGGCAGCTCTAAGCAGGAGGAATAAACTCTGCCAAGGATTCACAAGAGCATCCTCCAGTATCTTCAGGTGGGTTTCACATTTAAAACCAGGGGTGTCCCGATAGCAGCAAAAAGATAAGTATCGGACGATATCGACTTGCATCTAAAATCTCTAGTACAAGGAGTCCTTCAGTGTTTACTTGAGCACAGCTGGACAGCCAGTTAACATCCAAATGACCTCCAAAAGGCAAACAAGGTTGGTATTTTGTTCTATTTTAGTCAATTCCTTTATGAAAAGGTAAACATGGTAGTCTACAACAGGGGTCAACAACGCGGTGCCCGCAAGTAGCCCGTAAGGAACAGATGGCCCGTTCTAAAAATAGCTCAAAAAGCAGCACTTACCAGTGAGTTGCCTCCATTTTTTAAATTGTATTTATTTACTAGCAAGCTGGTCTCGCTTTGCTCGACATTTTTAATTCTAAGAGAGACAAAACTCAAATAGAATTTGAAAATCCATGAAAATATTTTAAAGACTTGGTCTTCACTTGTTTAAATAAATTCATTAATTTTTTTACTTTGCTTCTTATAACTTTCAGAAAGACACTTTTAGAGAAAAAATACAACCTTAAAAATGATTTTAGGATTTTTAATCACATATACCTTTTTAACCTTTTTAATTCCTTCCTTTTCTTTCCTGACTACTTAAAATTCAAAGCCCACCAAGCTGCACCAAACTTTTGGTGCCTTGTTGACACAGAAAAGTACAGTGGTGTATGTGTAGCGGCTATGAAGGTTGCAAGCCAGTTTGGTTCAACTTGTCTTTGTGAATTGGCCTTTTCTGACATGAACTTCTTCAAGAACAAACACAGAACACATCTGCAAGACTCTCTCAGAGTTGCAGTGTCAAGTTACACAACAGAGTACAACACACTAGTTAACAGCATGCAATGCCAGGCTTCCCACTAACTGACAAAGAAACAGATAACAGATTTGGTGTCCAGTTCAAAGTGTGACATGATTTATTTAAAAATGTGAGAGTTAACTATTTGTACAAACATGGTGCGAAGTAATTCATGATTTGTTATATGTTAGTGGATAGCTAGTTAAAATGGGATATTGTGGTTTCAAAAGACTGTCTTAGAAGTGATCATTTGAAAATGTTCAGTTTGAAAAATGTGCACTAAGAGCAAATATAAAAATAAAGTTTTGCATATTGATATTTATCTGTTTCTATATATATTTATTGTGATAAATCACTAAGATGATCAGTGATTCCACAAAGATAAATATCATTAATTATTAATAATAACATAGAGCTGAAGGTAAATTGAGCAAATTGGCTATTTCTGGCAGTTTATTTAAGTGTGTATCAAACTGGTAGCCCTTCGCATTAATCAGTACCCAATAAGTAGCTCTTGGTTTCAAAAAGGTTGGTGACCCCTGGTCTACGAGACACTGGGAGCTAGCAGCTACACAACAGCTAGGCACACAACAGCACACAAGCTAGACATACATCATAGGTGTCCTTAATTGAACAATGCTGCAGTCTAGAGTGTTGGCGCTAGGAATTTTCAAAATGGGGTCCCTGGGACCCCATCAAGTCATAAAAATGGGGTCCCACAGTACATTTTTGGGGTCCCACTTTTTTGTCACTGTTTTGAAAACAAATGATAAATGTATGCATCATCCTGTTACATCTCACATTCTATATTGTGTTTTGCAAAAAGGTTGTCATAAAGCGCTATATAAATATAATTCACATAACACATAACACACATAACGTTACTTGATTCATAATAAAAAATAATAGAAAATAAAAAAATTTATGCATACGTAAATTCATTCACTTTCTTCTTTCCTTCATGGATCTAAACTTTACCGCTGCCGGTAGTTTTTTCTATGTTTTTATTTAATAAGTTGTAGGTGTATTTATTTTAGTATACAAAAAAAATTGTTTCTGTCATGGAATTATGACAATCGTGTGCCAGGGCATGCAAACATTATTTATTTAACGCTTAAATGTCAAGAGATTCAGATCTATCCATCAATTCTAAATTGTTGTTTTTTTTTTTGTTTGTTTTTTTTGTTTGTTTGTTTGTTTGTTTTCTGCCCTTTTGTCAAAGAAAACTAAAAGCAAAATCTTCCACAAAAACTATTTTTCAAAGAGGAAAATTTGATGTGAAGTACTAAAAGCTTTCAATAGGTCAATAATTCAGAAAAACATTGATTTTGATTCAATATTATGTTTTGAGCGATGACAGTTTTAAAGGAAAAAAAACAGCTTTGTTTTATTAGCCAACATTGCAACTTTTTCTAAATTACATTTCACCTGTAAGCTTTTTTATTCCACTTTTTTTTTATGTTTTTGTTTCTCTTAATAGTATTTTCAGAATGTGCCCTGGGCCTTTTAAAACATTAGCAGCGGGCCGCAAATGGCCTCCGGGCCACACTTTTGACACCCCTGCTATAGATAATAAAACATTTAATCTGATAAGCCTATCGATAAAAAGCAGCGCCTGGCGACACATGCACGTTTATCATAATGCACAGTCAGCATCTCTGCTACAGTAAAGAATGACGGCGATGACGTCACTGTCAGCGATGCGAGCCACACTTGCTAACTTGTCAGAAACTTCTCCAAGAGGCTCCTTCTGAACACTCCTTGCACATTAAAAGCCTACTGAAACGAGATGTTCTTATTTAAACGGGGATAGCAGCTCCATTCTATGTGTCATACTTAATCATTTCGCGAGATTGCCATATTTTTGCTGAAAGGATTTAGTAGAGAACATCGACAATAAAGTTCGCAACTTTTGGTCGCTAATAAAAAAGCCTTGCCTGTACCGGAAGTAGCAGACGATGTGCTCGTGACGTCACGGGTTGTAGGGCTCCTCACATCTGAACATTGTTTATAATCATAGCCTGAAGCAGCAAGAGCTATTTGGACCGAGAAAACGACAATTTGAGCGAGGATGAAAGATTCATGGATGAGGAAAGTTAAAGTGAAGATTTAAATTAAAAAAAATAAGGCGAATGCTCCAAGCGGCGGGAGTGTGAGCGTTTCAGATGTATTTAGACACATTTACTAGGATAATTCTGGAAGATCCCTTATCTGCTTATTGTTTTGATGAGATTGTAAAGTCATACCTGAAAGTCGGGTGGCTGCGGTGAACGCCAGTGTCTCTGAGAGAAGCCAAGGAGCCAAGATCACAGCTACCTTTTTGAGCTGCAGGAGGAGGTCGCATAATCCACTGACGTCTTCGGTAAGAGCCGACTTAATATCACAATTTTCCCATCCAAAAACTTGCTGGTTGACGTAGAGAAACATGTTCGCTTGACCGCTCTGTGTTAAAGCTTCACAACAAACAAAAAAACACCGGCTGTGTTTGTTTTGCTAACGGCAGCTGCAATCCACAACTTTCCACCAACAGCATTCTTCTTTGACGTCTCCATTATTAAGTGAACAAATTGCAAAAGATTCAGCAACACAGATCTCCAAAATACTGTGTAATTATGCGATGAAAAGAGACAACTTTTAGCCGTGTGTGGTGCTGGGCTGAAATGTTCGCTCCAACCAATAACGTCACAAGCACACGTCAACATAGGCGTCATCATTCCGCGACGTTTTCAACAGGATACCTCGCGGGAAATTTAAAATTGCAATTTAGTAAACTAAAGCGGCCGTATTGGCATGTGTTGCAATGTTAATATTTCATCATTGATATATAAACTATCAGACTGCGTGGTCGCTAGTAGTGGCTTTCAGTAGGCCTTAACCCAGGGGTAGGGAACCTATGGGTCTAGAGCCAGATGTGGCTCTTTTGATGACTACGTATGGCTCTCAGATAATTATATTTATATAGCGCTTTTCTCTAGTGACTCAAAGCGTTTTACAAAGTGACACCCAATGTCTAAGTTACATTTAAACCAGTGTGGGTGGCACTGGGGGCAGGTGTGTAAAGTGTCATGCCCAAGGACACAACTGCAGTGACTAGGATGGCGGAAGCCGGAATCGAACCTGCAACCTTTCAGGTTGCTAGCACGGCCACTCTCCTAACCGAGCTAAGCCGAGTAACCGTGTAATACTCTTCCATATCAGTAGGTGGCAGTCGGTAGCTAATTGCTTTGTAGATGTGGGAAACAGCGGGAGGCAGTGTGCAGGTAAAAAGGTGTCTAATGCTTAAACCAGGGGTAGGGAACCTATGGCTCTAGAGCCAGATGACTGCATATGACTCTCAGATCAATCTTAGCTGACATTGCTTAACATGATGAGTAATGAATAATTCCACTTGTAATCACAGTGTTAAAAATAATGTTCAAAATATAAAACATTCTCATGCATTTTTAATCCATCCATACGTTTTCTACCGCACCTGTTCAAGAAGTTGCGTTAATGGTAAGGAGTTATTTATTTATTATTGGTTAGTGTGGGGCTTGCCCTCCTGGGGGTTCTTCAGACCCCCAAGCACCGACATGAGAGCCTGTTTCAGGGTTACAATATTGTTTTATTTTTCAATATGTCTCTCAGTTGCTTTCCAGCAATAGTATTTCCAGCCCCAACCCAGTCTCTCCTCCTGGCTGTTGCTTGTAACAGAGCGACAGGTGATTAGATAACAAGGCCCAGGTGGGCCATCTACGCACCTGTCGCTGCAGGCCCGCAGGCCACGCCCCCTCCACAGTTAGCTTCAGAACAACAATGTTATTACAAAGAATAAGAGACCTACTATACTCTAGAAATGTTGGTCTTACTTAAAAATGCACGTGTTTAGTTGTGTTCAGTGTTAAAAAAAAATATTATATGGCTCTTACGGAAATATATTTTAAAATATTTGGCTTTTTGGCTCTCTCAGCCAAAAAGGTTCTCGACCCCTGCCTTAACCCTTCAAAAGGCACATATTTTCCCTGTTTGTTGACCTGCAAAGTATGTTTTTGGGATGGAGAGTGCTGGACTGCACTCTCACTATTATGTTAGATCCACTATGGACTGGACTTTCACAATATTATGTTAGACCCAGTCGACGTCCATTACATCCGGTCTCCCCTAACAGCTAGCCCAGGGGTCGGGAACCGTTTTGGCTGAGAGCCATGAAAGCCAAATATTTCAAAATGTATTTCCATGAGAGCCATATAATATTTTTTAACACTGAATACAACTAAATGTGTGCATTTTTAAGTAAGACCAACATTTTTAGTGTAAAATAAGTGTCTTATTCTTTTTAACAACATTGTTATTCTAAGGCAGGGGTCACCAACGCGGGCACCAGGTCGCCCGTAAGGACCAGATGAGTCGCCCGCTGGCCTGTTCTAAAAATAGCTCAAATAGCAACACTTACCAGTGAGCTGCCTCTATTTTTAAAATGTTATTTATTTATTGGCAAGCTGGTCTCGCTTTGCTCGACATTTTTAATTCTAAGAGAGACAAAACTCAAATAGAATTTGAAAATCCAAGAAAATATTTCAGAAAGACAATTTTAGAGAAAAAATACAACTTTAAAAATGATTTTAGGATTTTTAAACACATATACCTTTTTACCTTTTAAATTTCTTCCTTTTCTTTCTTGACAATTTAAATCAATGTTCAAGTACTTTTTTTTTGTAAAGAATAATAAATACATTTTAATTTAATTCTTAATTTTAGCTTCTGTTTTTTCGACAAAGAATATTTGTGAAATATTTCTTCAAACTTACTATGATTAAAATTCAAAAAAATTATTCTGGCAAATCTAGAAAATCTATAGAATCAAATGTAAATCTTATTTCAAAGTCTTTTGAATTTTTTTTTAATTTTGGTTCTGGAAAATCTAGAAGAAATAATGATTCGTCTTTGTTAGAAGTATAGCTTGGTCCAATTTGTTATATATTATACCAAAGTGCAGATTGGATTTTAACCTATTTAAAACATGTCATCAAAATTCTAAAATTAATTTTAATCAGGAAAAATTAGTAATGATGTTCCATAAATTGTTTTTTTAATTTTTTCAAAATGATTCGAATGAACTAGTTTTTCTCACATTTTTTTCGGTTGAATTTTAGAGAGTCGAAATTGAAGATAAACTACGTTTCAAAATTGAATTTTCATTTTTGGGGGGGATTTCTCCTCTTTTAAACCGTTCAATTAAGTGTTTTTTTTTATAGTTTATTCTCCACAAAAAAACTTCCGTAAAAGGAAATAAAATGTACGACGGAATGACAAACAGAAATACCCTTTTTTTTAATATATATATATTAGGGGTGGGCAAATTAATGCGTTAATTACGAGTTAACTCATCAATCTATTAATGCCGACAATTATTTTATCGCACATTTGCGTATGTTGTTTACATGCTTTTATTTTGTTAACGCCTTTTCTTATAAAGATGGCGTCGCCCGGATGGGCTTTAGCGTCGAGGGGCTCTTGGTAAAGATGGAACATTTGGGAAAAATACCGGACAATTCTGCAAATTTCATGGCTGGCTTACAGCGTGGTCACTCCGGGATCACTTACGACCGCCAGACAATTCTGAATGTGGATAGATCGGGCCGTTTTGGACTGAATGAGGCGTGCTTGCTAGACCGGCTAGCTAGCATGGGAATACTTTGCCGGCTACATCCAGCGGCCTGTGAAGCAGCGGAGTATATGTGTTGTCTGTCTATTTATGAATAATGCAGACCAGGAGTGTTGGCTGACTTCTTAACGTTTGCTTTCAGAGCGTGCATATCACAACATACAAGATGCCGTCATGGCGACACAACCTATACATGCTCCTCACTCCTGTTGCATGCTGGGTAGGGTAGTTCTTTTATTCCCTGGCTCATAACATCACAATATAGTACCATGTATATGATGCGTTCAGTTTATCAAAGCACCAAGCAAACAATCGGAAAATTCCCATCATATCAATTCCTAGATATGGTCATAATTATTTTAAGTGCACTACGCAGAATAAACACAACATTATTAATATTGCTACTACGGATAATTTGATCCAAAATTCCCTAAAACAGCCCACTACCTATAATATAGGTTTTTTAAACATAAGATCCCTGATAAAAAAAAATGTTTCTGCTGTTACCTCAGAAATTGCCTGTTCAGATGTTATGATTGTGGCTCAGAGATTTGTATGTAGATTATATTTATTTTCCAGAACAAACAGGATAACTTAAATACCCTGGCAGTGGCAATAAGCTTAAATGTTTGTATTTACATTTTTCGAGTTGATTTTCATAAAATATGCTATTTAACTGCTACTGTTTAAAAAGGACTGATTTAAATTGTGTTTGCACAACAAATGTTTTGGCGCTTTTGTTCATGTGGGAGAATATTCCAATAAAGGTGCACTACACACTACTTTTGAATTCTTTATTGGGCTTTGCGTATACAATGCAGTTAATCGCGATTAATCTGAGGAGTAGTGCGATTAACTTCGATAAAAAAATTTAATCGTTGCCCAGCCCTAATATATAGATTTATTTATTAAAGGTAAATTGAGCAAATTGGCTATTTCTGGCAATTTATTTAAGTGTGTATCAAACTGGTAGCCCTTTGCATTAATCAGTACTCAAGAAGGTTGGCGACCCCTGTTCTAAGGTAACCTATAATAAATAAAATACTTCTTACCATTAATGCAACATCTTGAACAGGTGCGATAGAAAACGGATGGTTGGATTAAAATGCGTGACAATGTTGTATAATTTGAACGTTATTTTTAACACTGTGATTACCAGCGGAATTATTCATTACTTATCGTGTTAAGCAATGTCAGCTAAGATTGATCTGAGAGCCAGATGCAGTCATCAAAAGAGCCACATCTGGCTCTAGAGCCATAGGTTCCCTACCCCTGGTCTAGCCTGTCTCCATCCTCGAACGATGTCGATACAGCGGGAGATAAAAGTGAAGTTTCCATGGACTCACGAAGACTAAAACAACTAATTTACTGGAGACATGTCACAGGATGGGCTTCACGGTGGCAGAGGGGTTAGTGCGTCTGCCTCACAATACGAAGGTCCTGCAGTCCTGGGTTCAAATCCAGGCTCGGGATCTTTCTGTGTGGAGTTTGCATGTTCTCCCCGTGAATGCGTGGGTTCCCTCCGGGTACTCCGGCTTCCTCCCACTTCCAAAAACATGCACCTGGGGATAGGTTGATTGGCAACACTAAATTGGACCTAGTGTGTGAATGTGAGTGTGAATGTTGTCTGTCTATCTGTGTTGGCCCTGCGATGAGGTGGCGACTTGTCCAGGGTGTACTCCGCCTTCCGCCCGATTGTAGCTGAGATAGGCGCCAGCGCCCCCCGCGACCCCGAAAGGGAATAAGCGGTAGAAAATGGATGGATGGATGGATGTCACAGGATGAAGTTAAAAAGGTTGACTTTAGACTCACCTTAGTGTTTACCATGACGTCATTCTTTTGCCAGCCCGTCGCGGTAAAGTTGTCCGAGTGCAAACTGTGGTTGAAAAACACTGTTTAAACAAAGTATGTGTTTTAATATATATTGAAACTTAAGAATATAAATAACACCAGCATGGACATAACAAGATGTTAATATACTGTGATTAAAAAAACAACAGGTGTAAACAAGCCGCAATAGCAATACTTAGCAGTGCAATGCTAGCTAGTAGCTAGTGAACAACATAGCTGTAATTCCGACTATAATGTTCTTAAAACATCACTAAAACATTAAACAAAGTTAGTAACGGCCATTAATACTTCAAATGTATCCTAAACAACATTAAAAACACTCACATCATCGATGACTCCTGCACTGATTGAAAGCAGCATGAAAACGAGTACAGCAGGTAAACCCGGAAGCGGAAGTGAGACTATCTTCTTCTCTTCTTCTTTTGCATTTATGGCGGTTGGCAAGCAACCTTCTGGTGTGCATTAGCGCCACCTACTGTAATGGAGTGTGGACCGAGGTGGATCCCTCCTCTATATTCTTTTATTTAAACCAGTGTTTTTTAAATATGTGTATATTGCTTTATATCCTATGTTTTCTGAATGCAATCCTAATATACTTCCCACTTCTAACCTAATATTTTCTTTTGCTAACTTATTTTCCAGTATTTCTCTTCCTCTATTATATTTCCTACATTGTGTTAAAACATGGTCAACATTCTCTATTTGATGGCAAAAATCACACAGCCCTGTAATATGTTTGCCTATCAATTTTAGTGAACTATTTAGATAAGTATGTCCTAATCTCATTCTAGTAATAATGTATTCTTCCTTCCTATTTCTATTCCTCCTCTCATGACACCTACTCTCCTCTGGACTTTGTAAAACTCTCTACCTTTTATTTCCTTATTCCAATGATCCTGCCACTTTTTATTGTGTTCTATCTTAATGATGCTCTTCACTTCTTCTTTACTGTGCTTAATCTCCATGTTTACAACTTTTAGTGCTTGCTGGTTTTGCGTATCTATCAGCTAACTCATTTCCCTCAACTCCTACATGAGCAGGAACCCAGAGAAATGTTACCACACCTCCCGCTTTATTTATCCTGTAGATTGCCTGAACTATTTCATAAACTATATCTAGTCTTGTGTCTGATGTTATGTTTTTTATGCTCGTCAATGCACTGCTGGAGTCCGAGCACACGACTACTTTCCTAGCTTTGTTTTCCTCTATCCAGTTAACTGCCATATAAATTGCTACCAATTCCTCCGTAAAAACAGTTTATCACTGATTCTTTTATTCAACACTATATTTCCTTGTGGGATAACTGCAGCAGCTCCTACTTTACTATTTATAGTTTTTGATGCATCTGTGAATATCATGATGTTGTCAAAACACATTCCCTCAATCCATTGTTCTATTTGGTAACTATTTAAATGTCTATTCTTCAGTAATTGCATGTTTACCTTTGTGTTGTCATACATCCACGCTGGTATTGCAGGAATTGGTACTGTAGGGCTCACTTTAATATTGTCAATTTGTGTTTTGTTACATATATCTCCTATTATCCACTCAAAACTATTCATTTTTTTCTTCTCTTTTTCTTGGCAGTTTATTAGCACTTGACGGGTTGGATGTCCTTGCTTGGATCCTTTTAAGTTTGCCCAATAAACTGCTGAGAGTTGATCTCTCCTCATGTTCAAAGATTTTTCGTTCATTTCTACTTGTAATGCTGCCACTGGAGTAGATTTAGTAGCTCCACAACATAACCTTAACGCCTGCGACTGGATCCGGTCTATTTTCTCAAGTAGTGTTTTTGAAGCAGATTGATAAATAATGCATCCGTAGTCGATAACAGATGGAATTAAAGTGATATATATTGTTTTCAATGTCAACCTATCAGCCCCCCAATCTTTACCCCTCAAAGCCCTCATTATATTTAACACCTTTTCACTTTTCTCCACTATTTTGCTGATGTGGGTTGACTAGTTCATATTTTTATCAAACCATATTCCTAAATATTGAAATACTTGTACCTCTTCTATGTTTTCTCCATAGAGTTTTATTTCCTCTTTGTAAAATGTATGACTTTTGTCTTTCCAACAGAGAATCTTAAACCCCAAGCCGTCCCCCAGTCTTGAACATTATTTACCGCTTTTTGAATCTTCTTTTCTGTATGTTTTGTATTTCTACCTCTCTTCCACATCACTCCATCATCACAAACAATGCCACCTCCACTAACCCTTCCACTTCACTAAAAACTTCATTTATCACGATGGAAAATAGTACTGGACTTATTATACTCCCTTGTGGGGTCCCATTTTCCACTTTGTATTCTCTGCTATATTCATTCTCTATTTTTACTAATAATGTTCAACTTGTTAAAAAGTATTTTATCCATCTGTACATTCTTCCTCTAATCCCAATCTTATTTAGTTTCATCAGCAACCCCTGTTTCCACAACATATCATACGATTTCTCTATGTCAATAGTAAAACCCAATATCTAAGTTCCATGGATTGTAGTCAGCTGGAGGCGTGTCTTAATGAAATTAAACAATGGATGTCCGCTAACTTTTTGCAACTCAACGCCAAAAAAACGGAAATGCTGATTATCGGTCCTGCTAGACACCGAACTCTATTTAATAATACAACTCTAACATTTGACAACCAAACAATTAAACAAGGCGACACGGTAGAGGGGGTCCGGTCCGATCCGGTGGCCATGTACTGCTTGCCTGTGTATCGGCTGGGGACATCTCTGCGCTGCTGATCCGCCTCCGCTTGGGATGGTTTCCTGGTGGCTCCGCTGTGAACGGGACTCTCTCTGCTGAGTTGGACCCGCTTTGGACTGGACTCTTGCGACTGTGTTGGATCCATTGTGGATTGAACTTTCACAGTATCATGTTAGACCCGCTCGACATCCATTGCTTTCCTCCTCTCTAAGGTTCTCATAGTCATCATTGTCACCGACGTCCCACTGGGTGTGAGTTTTCCTTGCCCTTATGTGGGCCTACCGAGGATGTCGTGGTGGTTTGTGCAGCCCTTTGAGACACTAGTGATTTAGGGCTATATAAGTAAACATTGATTGATTGATTGATTGATTTAAACCAGTGTGGGTGGCACTGGGAGCAGGTGGGTAAAGTGTCTTGCCCAAGGACACAACGGCAGGGACTAGGATGGCGGAAGCGGGGATCGAACCTGGAACCCTCAAGTTGCTGGCACGGCCACTCTACCAACCAAGCTATACCGTATTGGCATGTGTTGCAATGTTAATATTTCATCATTGATATATAAACTATCAGACTGCGTGGTGGGTAGTAGTGGCTTTCAGTAGGCCTTTAATGAATTATTGTGACCACTAGGTGTCGCCAAAAACAAAGTACTGCTCAATTTAATTAAAGTGAAGTGAATTATATTTATATAGCGCTTTTCTCTAGTGACTCAAAGCACTTTACATAGTGAAACCCAATATCTAAGTTACATTCAAACCAGTGTGGGTGGCACTGGGAGCAGGTGGGTAAAGTGTCTTGCCCAAGGACACAACGGCAGTGACTAGGATGGCGGAAGCCGGAATCGAACCTGCAACCCTCAAGTTGCTGGCACGGCTGCTCTACCAACTGAGCTATACCGCCCAGAGTGTGTGTACGTCCATCCCAGTTAATGAATGAGTTAAAGCATGTTGAATATCAAGTGACACATCACCTGTCAGCTATTTCTGTACATTTTTTTTACAGTCCAACCAATTTCCTGGATCAGACCCAGAAGAAAGGTGTGACCATGGCAGTGTTTGGACTGGTGTTCAGCAGGTTGGCCATGCTGGTGATCGCAGCCGACCCCCTGCCGTTCTCCAAAGACACTCCAGCTGAAATCAAAGGTATATGTAGAACGGGAAACTTTGTATTCATGCAACATAAAAACGAACAAATACAAAGACCTCATTCATGTGCGTGTTTTGCTTCTAGAGTTCATGAAGATAACGGCCATCTTCTACTATCCCATCCTCTACTACCCCCTGATGGTCTGCAGCACTCTGCAGAACAAAGCAGGTTACGTTTTCGGGACTCTGCTCTCCTTCAGTCATTTTGGAGTACAAATGTGGCAGAAGTTTGACTGTCCTAAGACTCCGGAAGTAAGACCTGAATCAATTTTACAAACCTCCAAACCAGTGAAGTTGGAACATTGTGTAAATGGTAAATAAAAACAGAATACAATGATCTGCAAATCCTTTTCAACTTATATTCAATTGGACGGACTACAAAGACAAAATACTTAACGTTCGAACTGGAAGACATAACATTTTTGCAAATATTATCTCATTTGGGGTTTGATGGCTGCAACATGTTTCAAAAAAGCCAGCACAAGTGGCAAAAAAGACTGAGAAAGTTGAGGAATGCTCATCAAACACTTATTTGGAACATCCCACAGGTGAACAGGCTCATTGCGAACAGGTGGGTTCCATGATTGGGTATGAAAGCAGCTTCCATGAAATGCTCAGTCATTCACAAACAAGGATGGGGCCAGGGTCACCATTTTGTCAACAAATGCGTGAGCAAATTGTCGAACAGTTCAAGAACAACATTTCTCAACAAGCTATTGCAAGAAATTTAGGGATTTCACCATCTAAGGTCTGTAATAACATCAAAGGGTTCAGAGAATCCGGAGAAATCACTGCACGTAACATTGAATGCCAGTGACCTTGGATTCCCCAGGCGGTACTGCATCAAAAAATGGCATCCGTGTGTAAAGGATATCACCACGTCGGCTCAGGAACACTTCAGAAAACCACTGTTAGTAACTATAGTTCGTCGCTACATCTGTAAGTGCAAGTTAAAACTCTATTATGCAAAGGGAAAGCCATTTATCAACAACACCCAGAAACGCCACCTGCTTCGCTGGGTCAGTGGTCATCTAAGATGGACTGATGCAAAGTGTAAAAGTCTTCTGTGGTCTGACGAGTCGACATTTCAAATTTTTGGGGGAAACTGTGGATGCAGTGTCCTCCGGAACAAAGAGGAAAAGAACCATCCGGACTATTCTAGGCGTTAAGTGGAAAAGCCAGCATGTGTGATGGTATGGGGGTCTATTAGTGCCCAAGGCATGGGTAACTTACACATCTGTGAAGGCACCATTAATGCTGAATGGTCCATACAGGTTTTGGAGCAACATATGTTGTCATCCAAGCAACGTTATCATGGACGCCCCTGCTTATTTCAGCAAGACCATGCCAAGCCACATGTTACAACAGCATGGTTTCATAGTAAAAGAGTGCGGGTACTAGACTGGCCTGCCTGTAGTCCAGACCTGTCTCCCATGGAAAATGTGTGGCGTGTTATGAAGCCTAAAATCCCACAACAGAGACCTCAGACTGTTGAACATCTTAAGTTGTACATCAAGCAAGAATGGGAAAGAATTCCACCCAAAATTGTTCTCCTTCGTTCCCAAACGTTTACTGAGTGTCGTTAAAAGGAAAGGCCATGTAACACAGTGGTAAAAATGCCCCCGTGCCAACTTTTTTGCAACGTGTTGCTGCCAATAAATTCAAAGTTAATTATTATTTGCAAAAAAATAAAAAGCTTCTCCATTCACACTTTAAATATATTGCAATCCATACAATTGAATATACGTTGAAAAGGATTTGTAAATCATTGTACTCTGTTTCTATTTACAAATTACACAACGGGCCAACTTCACTGCTTTTGGGTTTTTGTACATCAGCATATCCAATTTAATTCTTAAAAAAAAAAGTTTTCGTGATGGTACTGTCCTTACGTTCTCTTCACAGATCTATAAGTTCTACTCTTTGCTCGCCACTTTGCCTCAGCTGGCCTGCCTGGCTTACCTTTGCATCCAATTTCCTATGCTGTTTTTCCGAGGAACACAGACTGAAGAGGTGAGAAATGTTTGTGAACGGTAACATCTTTTTTCTTCAATAAAACAGACGAGAGTATAAGAATCACACATCCACCAACCAGGACCTATTTGATTATACAAACTTAGAGAAGTTACTTCAACCATCACATTCCAGCAACCAATGTATTATTGTGTGAATGCTCTAAAGCACAGGTGGCAAACTCATTTTAGATCAGGGGCCACATGGAGGAAAATCTACTCCCAAGTGGGCCGGACAGGTATAATCACCGCACGATAACTTAAAAATAAAGACAACTGCAGATTTTTTTGTTGTTGTTTAAAAATAGAACAAGCACATTTTAAAATTGTACAAATCATTATGATGTTGCGGTTAATAGTATTCTATCTTTATTTGTCTTTATTTATACTTTCTGAATACATTTGTTGTGTTTACTAAGTGGAGATGACGGCAAACCGACAACAGGTGGCAGTAATGTCCAAAGATTTATTTAAGATATATATATTAACCATACATATATAAATATGATAATCGAACAATAGAAAATAAACTAAAGAAATGGAGTGTGAACTAGATCCAAAAGGGAATAGGTGACGGACTATGTGGAGTATTTAGCTGAGGTGTGTGTTATCAAAGTGTTGACGAGAGCGAAGGAACGAGGAAGTCCGTGGGGCGGGCAAAGGATCCAGGGCGAACGAGAGGCGTCGGGAGAAACGTGTCCAAGCGGGAGGTCGAGGATCCAAAAGGGGCAGTCCGGGAGGCAAGGGGAACAACAGGGGATAAAAGCAGAACACGGGGAGCGACAGGTACAGAAGTCTATACTCCGACGAGCAATGATAGGTTGTCCAGGCTTAAGAAGGCAGTTCGCTCATCAAGGACAGGTGTGTTGATTGCTGGAAAATGATTGCACCTGGTGGCTGCTGCAGGCCACGTCCTTGGATATATACGACCGTGGGCGTGTCCCGAGGAGCGCACAGACGGATGAGCGGCGTTGGCAGGAGTCTGAGCCGTAACAACATTATGTGATAAAGTTAATCAGTCAACTCATTGGTGTTAGTTTTCAATCCATAAAGATAAAAAAATTATATCAAAATCAAATTATCGGATGTTATTTATGTAGTTTGATCATTTTCCTCGACTGATGTACTAACATGTGGTTTATTTTGTACATATTTAGCATCATCTGCAAAGATATACAAAATTGCCACTGCGACATCCAGTGGACACATTTAGAACAACTCTTTCTGTCATTCAAGAATTTCAGGTTAATTTTTATACTTAGCAAACTCCTACCGCGGGCCGGATAAAACCTGTTCGCGGGCCTGATCCGGCCCTCGGGCCGTACGTTTGACACGATGCTCTAAAGCAGTAGTAGGGAACCTATGGCTCTAGAGCCAGATGTGGCTCTTTTGATGACTGCATCTGGCTCTCAGATAAATCTTAGCTGACATTGCTTAACACGATAATTACGAAATAATTCCGCTGGAATTCACAGTGCTAAAAATAACGTTCAAAATACAAAACATTCTCATGCATTTAAATCCATCCATCCGTTTCCTACCGCACCTGTTCAAGAAGTCCCAATATTGGTAAGAAGTATTTTATGTCACGATGGGGGGGGGGGGTGGGGGGCGGGCGGGGCGGGGTCCTTCTCCCAGGAAGGCAGACTGACTACTCGGGACATGGCATTTAGCTAAAAACATGACTTAATTTAAACTAAAAAAAGATACTAACAAAAATCGCTCACAGCGGAGGCACAACTTGGGCTAAGAAGAAAGCTAACGCATAAACAGACTAAGAACATAAATCAAACAAAACTTACTTGGCATGAAGCACGAAACTATGGCAAGGCATGAAACAAATCAGCACAGAGCAAGAAAAGATCACATTGACGCCAGGGCGACTGACTGGCAAACACAAGCTTAAATACTGCCTCCGATTAGTGCTCGGGAAGCAGGTATTTTGTCCACCAGAGACAGGTGGACAAAATGAGTAACCAAGAAAACCAGACAAGGGAGTGGAAAAAAAACAGGAACTTAAAGAGTCCAAAAGACAAACAGCACATGGCCAAACAAAAACATGATCAACAGACATGACATTTGATTTATTATTGGTTAGCTTCAGAATAACAATGTTATGAAAAAGAATAAGAGACTTATCATACTCTAAAAATGTTGGTCTTACTTAAAAATGCACACATTTAGTTGTATTCAGTGTTAAAAAATATGATATGGCTCTCACGGAAATACATTTAGAAATATTTGGCTTTCATGGCTCTCTCAGCCAAAAAGGTTCCCGACCCCTGGTCTAAAGTGTAGAAAAGGGTTCAAAGTGTAGGGAAATGGTGGTTTCATTCTCCAAGGTGTGAATGCTGGAACAGTTCAAATCGGTTGAGAAATGTGAGAATTGTGCAAGTTTGAGAATTGGTGAATTGGGCATTCAATTAAACTTTGATACAACTTGTAGATTTACTAATATTAACTCACATAGTTAACATTCAGACTAGGGATGGAATGGTTTATGACTGTTCATGACCGTTCAAACCCTAACGGCGGCGATTCAAGTAAATGTAATCAATAACACAAATGATGCCTACTTTGACTGCCAAGAACCAAAATATCAACCAATCAATCTTTTAAATTGTAATAAAAAATCTCATGAAAACAAAATTAACAAAACTGATTTTGCTGCCAGGATCCGGACAGCAGCTACTACAGCGACTATGTGAAGTCTCTGCTCCGGAAGAAGAAGAAGTCTTCAGCGGTCAGGTGACTATTGTTTGTGTTTAGTATTCTAGTGGACAAGATATTCATGCTACAAAGTGTTATTTCGCGAAGGAAAAATAGCATTTAAACATTTTATTTATAATATAAACTAAAGACGCTACAAAACACAAAACCAGTGAAGTTGGCATGTTGTGTAAATGGTAAATAAAAACAGAATACAATGATTTGCAAATCCATCCATTACCTACCGCTTATTCCCTTCAAGGTCGCGGGGAGTGCTGGAGCCTATCTCAGCTACAATCGGGCGAAAGGTGGGGAACACCCTGGACAAGTAGCCACCTCATCGCAGGGCGATTTGCAAATCCTTTTCAACTTCTTTTCAATTGAATAGACTGCAAAGACAACATATTTAATTCCAACTGAATTTTTTTTTTTTCCGCAAATAATCATTTACTTGGAATTTAATGCCAGCAACACATTGTAAAAATAAATTTTTACCACTGTGTTACATGGCCTTTCCTTTTAACAACACTCAGTAAACGTTTGGGAACTGAGGAGACACATTTTTGAAGCTTTTCAGGTGGAATTCTTTCCCATTCTTGCTTGATGTACAGCTTAAGTGGTTCAACAGTCCGGGGTCTCTGTTGTGGTATTTTAAGCTTCATAACACGCCACACATTTTCCATGGGAGACAGGTCTGGACTACAGGCAGGCCAGTCTAGTACCCGCACTCTTTTACTATAGAGCCACGCTGATGTAACTGGAGGCTTGGCATTGTCTTGCTGAAATAAGCAGGGGCGTCCAAGTAAAATACTTTGCTTGGATGACAACATATGTAGCTCCAAAACCTGTATGGACCATTCAGCATTAATGGTGCCTTCACAGATGTGTAAGTTACCCATGCCTTGGGCACTAATACACCCCCATACCATCACACATGCTGGCTTTTCAACTTTGCGCCTATAACAGTCCAGATAGTTCTTCTCTTCTTTGGTCCAGAGGACACGACATTCACAGTTTCCAAAAAACAATTTGAAATATGGACTTGTCAGACCACAGAACACTTTTCCACTTTGCATCAGTTCATCTTAAATGAGCTCGGGCCCAGCGAACCTGTGTGCGTTTCTGGGTGTTGTTGATAAATGGCTTTTGCTTTGCATAGTAGGGTTTTAACTTGCACTTACAGATGTAACGACGCACTGTAGTTACTAACAGTGGTTTTCTGAAGTGTTCCTGGGCCCATGTGGTGATATCCTTTACCCACTGATGTCACTTTTTGATGCAATGCAGCCAGAGGGACGAAGGTCACGAGCATTGCCGCTTATGTGCAGTGATTTCTCCAGATTTCTCCGGACCTTTTGATGTATTACGGACCGTAGATGGTGAAATCCCTAAATTCCTTGCAATATCGTTGAGAAATGTTGTTCTTAAACTATTCGACCATTTGCTCACACATTTGTTCACAAAGTGGAGACCCTCGCCTCATCCTTGTTTGTGAATGACTGAGCATTTCATGGAAGCTGCTTTTATACCCAACCATGGCACCCACCTGTTCCCAATGAGCCTGCACACCTGTGGGATGTTCATTCCTCAACTTTCTCTGTCTTTTTTGCCACTTTGGCCAGCTTGTTTGAAACGTGTTGCTGGCTTCGAATTCCAAATGAGCTAATATTTGCGAAAAATAAAAAAATAAAAAAAGTTCACCAGCTGGAACGTGAAGTATCTTGTCTTTGCAGTCTATTTAATTGAATATGAGTTGAAAATGATTTGCAAATCATTGTATTCTGTTTTTATTTACCATTTACACAACGTGCCAACTTCACTCCACACGGAGGATTAAATTCACCTATTGTGCTCTTTCAATTAGCTTACTTTAAAAAACACATCTGTGACTGTCTGGTTGTTTTTTTGTTCCAAAAAAAAAAAAAGTAGCTCCTGCGCATCTGACAAACCGACACTGATGGAGAGACTTCTGGAAGTGCCCAAGAGTTATATTTACATTCCAGAAAAAGGTGTGTGCATTTTGGACCGATTACAACTTTTATCTTCCCGTGATAAATAATAAAAACAATGTTTTCCCCTTTTTTCAGTGTTCCGATTCCCGCTAAAGTTGGCCGTTTCAGTGTTTGTGGCTTTTGTGGCGCTGTACCATGTAAGTGGACTTGAATGGGGAGGTGTGCAAAGGGACTTTTCTCCCAATAGTTAAAAAAGTCTTGACTACAGACAGTGATCTTGTTCCTTCTCTCATTCTTGACATGTCCTGAAGGTTACTGTATTTCCCAGACTGTGGAGCGCACCTGTATATCAGCCACACCCACTTCATTGGAGGGAAAACCTTTTTTTTTTGCCATATATTATATGGAAAAAAACGGAGACTATAAACCGGAGATCTTAAATATATATATGTATATATCAATGTTCATTTATATAGCCCTAAATCACTAGTGTCTCAAAAAAAATAATATATATATATATATATATATATATATATATAGGGAATAAGCGGTAGAAAATGGATGGATGGATGGATATATATATATGTTTGTAAAATAAGTTATTTACACAGAATGTTTTTTTACATGACTATTTATAGACCTTAAATGTTTCCAAACAGTGTCTGTAACATGGCAGTAAAACAGCCGATCAAACAAAACTTTTGTTTTGTTTGATCAGCAATGACACAACGTTACGACGACCGGGGCTGGAGGAGATACTTTTTAGAGGCGGTATAGTACCAACAATGATTCATTAGTATCGAGGTACTATACTGATACCGGTATATTGTACCACCTAACGCCTCGTTCACAATATCTGATTTTTTAGCCCTCAAGTGACACAGATCTGATGTTTTAAACATCTAAACAAGTGACGTCAAGTCACATTTGGGGCCGGACTGGAGTCTGATTAAAAATCACATTTTACTTGCCGTGTAAACAGTCAACTGGAAGAAAAAAATCATATCTAGGAAAAAAAATTTGATTTGGGCCACTTTGGCCTACAGTGTAAACGTAGTCTTAATATCCATACAATGATTGACTGATTGAACTTTTATTAGTAGATTGCACAGTACAGTACATCCATCCATTTCTACCGCTATATTCCGTACAATTGACCACTAAATGGCAACACCCCAATAAGTTTTTTAACTTGTTTAAGTCCGGGTCCATCCATTCATCCATTTTCTACCGTTTATTCCCTTTTGGGGTCGCTGGTGCCTATCTCAGCTACAATCGGGCGGAAGGCTGCATACACCCTGGACAAGTCGCCACCTCATCGCAGGGCCAACACAGATAGACAGACAACATTCACACACTAGGGACCATTTAGTGTTGCCAATCAACCTATCCCCAGGTGCATGTCTTTGGAGGTGGGAGGGGCCTATCCCCAGGTGCATGTCTTTGGAGGTGGGAGGGGCCTATCCCCAGGTGCATGTCTTTGGAAGTGGGAGGAAGCCGGAGTACCCGGAGGGAACCCACGCAGTCACGGGGAGAACATGCAAACTCCACACAGAAAGATCCCGAGCCTGGATTTGAACCCAGGACTGCAGGACCTTCGTATTGTGAGGCAGACGCACTAACCCCTCTGCCACCGTGAAGCCCTAGGGGTCCGGGTCCACGTTAATCAATTAATTTATGATGGGACACTGTTTCCAAAACGGGTTAGCTTCTTGCTCCAAAGGAAGGTAATCTTCAACCATATGGAAAACATGTTATTTCGTATTATAGCAGATACTACACCCATTTTTTGCATTACCTGAAATTTTCATGAAAACTGGGTACATCCCACCCAGACAGTTATGAGTGGTTTACGTACTATGCAACAAAAGTTCTATTATACTTAAGCACTAGGAGCCTAGATTCTTGTCTGGGATTTAGCTTGTTTTTATGACAAGTACAGTAAACACGTGACAAATGCAAATATGTTCTGTCTTTCAGACTGCACTGTTGTTAATTGTGTTGGTAGTCCCAACTCTCCACATCGTTCGCGCCGGTATCGACGAGAACATCGCCTTCCTCTTGTTGGGATTTGGGATCATCCTCTCAGATGACAGAATGGAGGTCGTCAAAATTGTGACTTTCTACACTTGGCTGCTCGAAGGTTTGAGATGCATTTATATTTTTTATTTATTTATTTATTTCAAAAACTGCTGCTAGATTCAATGGATATGATGTTGTACTCCTTTTATAGTGTGCTACCTGTGTGCAATGACCCTCTCGTGTGTGGTCAGTCTGGTCATGCTCATGAGGTCGATGGTACTTCACAGGTGAGTAACCTCTCTTTTTCAACCTCGTTATTCTTTTGCCTTTCAAAAAAACAAAATTTAGTCCATTTTTGGCTCCGGACAAAATGGTGGAAGTACAGTTGATCCTCACTATTAACAGGCGCTAAAAAAACAACACATGAGTAATTGAGACACCTGTAAAAATGTCTATTTTTAACCAAACTGTTCTAGCTTGAAGGTAACATTCTCCTCTGATTTCGGATCAACATTTGCAATAAAGGTGACTACAGTAGCAGCGTTACTAGTCGTAGGAATGGGCGATACAGGTAACGTTGGTATTAATCCGATACCAAGTTGTCATGCCTGCTAATCTGGTTTTATGTTTGATCATGTTTTGTTTTTGGACTCTTGCTTCACGTTTTGCATTTCCTGGTTTGGTTTCCATGCCAACCCATTGATTTTCACCTTGCCATCCTAGTCACGCCCCGCCCCTCAGTTCTCACACCTGTTTCTCATTACCGCTTCTACTATTTAAGGATTTTACTTTCTGTCTGGGATTTTTGCATGTGCTTGCCTTCATGCCTTCATGATTACCTGCTACGCACCCTGCTATCCATGCCCCTTGTTTCGGTCACAGTGAGTGTTTTTGTTTTAGTTGTTCATAGTTCTGCCACAGTGCAAGTTTAAGTTTACAGTTTATCGTGTTTCATGCCATCGAGCAGGTGTTTTGTTTTCCTGTTTGTATTTTTGTAGCCAAGTTTTGTACCTCTTTGTTCGTTTATTTTTGTATTTAGCGGTCAAATAAACAATCATGTACTTACACTCTCGTCTGGCTAGTCCCGTATCCTCTCTGCATCGAAGAAGCAAAAATAATCCATGTCCAGGTGTGACAAGTAAATACAGGGATAGTATCGCTGATAATGTATGCCTTTATCATTGAATCATTTTGAGGATTTGCCTGTAATTGGTTGATCATGACTATAAGAACACAAACTATGAGACTATAAATCGTGACTCTGTAGTGAATGTATAACTACAGTAAATTCATCAATAGTAAATAGTTATAGTTGACAAAAAATAAATATTTACCTTTTTACGTTCTACAATTGTTCGATAAAAGTTAGTATTGCAGAATAACAGAACTTTTTTTTTTATGGTTTGTTAAATGTATTGTTTTTAATTGTGAATAAAGGTTTTAAAACCGTAAAATGATTACAGATCATGTATGTTATTATACATGGTCTAAAGTAGTGGTCCCAAAACTTATTCAATCCGGGGCCACATTGGGTTAAAATCATTTTACCAGGGGCCAGGCTATATATATATATATATATATATATATATATCATCAATCATCAGGAGATTTTGCCAAAATCTCCTGATGATTGAGGGAACCCCTCATGAAACAGATCTGTAGAGATGAAGTAGTCTTGTGATTTTTTCCCACACCTACATACATATACATATATATATATATATATATATATATACACATATATACACACACACACACACATTAGGGCTGCAAATATTTGGGTGTCCCACGATTTGATTTAATATTGATTCATGGGGTCACGATTCGATAATATATCGATTTTTTCCATTCAACGGTATTGTGAATTGTGAATTATATTTATATAGCGCTTTTCTCTAGTGACTCAAAGCGCTTTACATAGTGAAACCCAATATCTAAGTTACATTTAAACCAGTGCGGGTGGCACTGGGAGCAGGTGGGTAAAGTGTCTTGCCCAAGGACACAACGGCAGTGACTAGGATGTCGGAAGCGGGAATCGAACCTGCAACCCTCAAGTTGCTGGCACAGCCGCTCTACCAACCGAGCTATGCCGCCCCACATTATTATCGATTCAAAAACGATATTTTCCCGATTCAAAAGGATTGTGTATTCATTCAATACATAGATTTCAGCAGGATCTACCCCAGTCTGCTCACATGCTAGCAGAGTAGCATGTCAAACTTTTATAATTGTAAAGGACAATGTTTTATCAACTGATTGCAATAATGTACATTTGTTTTAACTATTAAAGGAAGCAAAAATCAGACTTATTTTATCTTTGTGAAAACATTGGACACAGTGTGTTGTCCAGCTTATGAGATGCCATGCAAGTGTAAGCCACTGTGACACTATTGTTCTTTTTTAAAATTTTTTATAAATGTCTAATGATAATGTCAATGAGGGATTTTTAATCACTGCTATGCTGAAATGATAACTAATATTGATACTGTTGTTGATAATATTCACTACTTTTGTTTTGTTCTGTGTGGTGTTTGTGTCTCCTCTCAATTGTTCTGTTTATTGCAGTTCTGAGTGTTGCTGGGTCAGGTTTGCTTTTGGAATTGGATTGCATTGTTATGGTATTGCTGTGTATTGTTTTGTTGGATTGATAAAGAAAAAAAAAAAAATTGTAATTAAAAAAATAAATAAATCGATTTTTTAAAAATGAGAATCGATTCTGAATCGCAAAACGTAGACGATTCGTATTCGAATTGATTTTTCCCACACCCCTAATATAAATATAAATATATATATATATATATACATACATACACACACACACACACACACACACATTCCTCGCGCACTAATTGACTAAAAACATGACATCAAGTGCACACTCCATCGATGGAAAAATGTATTTTTAAACAATATGATTTGCCTGAGCGGCTAGGAGACAAAGTAACAAGCAGTATAAAATGAATTAGAAAGGACAGATTTTAAAAAATAATCAAAAATTGTTTATATATCTATTTTTCTTAACTTGGGACTTCCCACGGGCTGGAGTTTGGGGACCACTGGTCTAAAGTCATGTTTTTCCCCCCTATTATTTTATTGTGAAGTGAATTATATTTAAATTATGCTTCTTTCTAGAGACTCAAAGCAACTTTCATATTGAAACCCATTATCTACATTTTTAAGTTACTTTTAAACCAGGGTAGGTGGCCCTGGGAGCAGGTGGGTAAAGTGTCTTGCCCAAGGACACCACGGCAATCATAGGATGGCGAAAGCAGGTATTAAACCTGGAACCCGAGCCACGCCGCCCCCAACAATTGCAAGGGTTTCACAAAATGTACATTACAAACCAAAAATATTGCCTTTTCCTTTAAATACATTAAATAATTACAGTGAATGTCTATATATATATATATTTATATCCATTTTCTACCGCCTCTGAGTGTATGTATATATACACATACATACAAATAAAAAATAACAAAACATCAGTACAGGAAAGAAAAAAATAAATACTACAAAACCACGTCCGTACGCATATGCAGAAATGACATAATTATACTGACGCTAATTAAATAGCAAAATATACTCATTGTTTTGTAATTTAGATAAATGACATGCTTACCTATGCTTATCGTATATATATACATACATACATACACATATATATTATTGACCTATATTCTACAGTTTTTATTTCCAGTCATCTTTATCAATGATTAGTACATAAATCTTCTGAATTTATGTATAAATGTTAACGATAATGAATAATAAATCATTTTATAATGCAGTCTAGGCTAGTTTATATTGAACTAACAGCACTGTTGTAAAATAATGTGCCAAATAGAGAACAGCACCCCCTTCTGGATGCATGTGAGAAAATGAAACCCTGTTTATGTTTGCTAATATTAATGTATTGAAAGGGTTATTATTATTGTAACATTTTGGAAACATTTTTCTTACGGGGGATGAAATGATCCGACAAATCTGATGATTATATTACTTCTGACATGAGACATGACTTGCAGTTGAAAAACAAATAAATTATTTGAAAAAAATTAGTTGGATTCAGCAATTACTTTAATCAGCGGACATGTTTTTTCGATTAGTAGACCACTAAAATAATGTTTTTTTTCGATCAGTTGACAAAGTAAAACAATATTATGGTTGCTAAAGCAGTGTTTTTTTTGTATTTTATATATACACATACCGGTATATATATATTATGTAGTTTGTGTATTTCCACAATATCATGAAGTGCAATGAGATAAATATTAGTTTTTTTTAATATGCAGCTCTGAATCCACCCAAATGTGTGCAGGTGTACTTAATGTTGTGGCCAATTCATTAAAGTTTTTCAGCCGTGTGTTCGTCTTAGATACTATTATATTTATTTGTGTGTTTGGAGGAAGAAGAATACTGAGTTGCATCCCAAGAACACCATACCTACTGTGAAGCATGGGGGTGGAAACATCATGCTTTGGGGCTGTTTTTCTGCTAAGGGGACAGGACGATTGATCCGTGTTAAGGAAAGAATGAATGGGGCCATGTATCGTGAGATTTGGAGCCAAAACCTCCTTCCATCAGTGAGAGCTTTGAATGGTTGACCAAATACTTATTTTCCAACATAATTTACAAATAAATTCTTTACAATTCCTACAATGTGATTTTTTTTCCCCCATTCTGTCTCTCCCAGTTGAAGTGTACCTATGATGAAAATGACAGACCTCTGTCATCATTTGAAGTGGGAGAACTTGCACAATCGCTGGCTGACTAAATACTTTTTTGCCCCACTGTATATATACATATATATATCAGTACAGGAAAAAAAAAAAAAGATTGAATAATAGTAGTACAAAATTCAAAATCAATTGATTTAGATGTGTTTGTGTGGAAATAGCCCATTTCTGGTGATTGTTTTTGTTTTATAAATGAAAGAAAAACAATTTACTACGAAAAAAAAAAAATGTGCAGGATTCCGATGTGTAATCAAAAAATTAATTAATAATAGTTGGATTCAGCAATTACTGTTTTAATTAGCCGACATGTTTTTTCGAATTAGTCTACTAAAACGTTTTTTTTTCGATCAGTTGACCAAGTCACACAATATTATGGTTGCTAAAGTAGTGGTTTATTGTGTATGTTATAAATGTATAATATATTCCACATTATCATGACATGCAATGAGATAGATATTAGCATTTTTTAATATGCTATATATATATATATATATATATATATATATATATATATATATATATAATAAACTGGCCACAACATTAGGTACACCTGCACACTTTTGGGTGGATTCAGAGCTGCATATAAGAAAAAGCTTATATTTATCTCATTGCACACACACATACATATATATACACATATATATATATATATATATATATATATATATATATATATATATATATATATATACACACATACACACACACACACACACAGTATGTATGGGTGTGTGTGTGTGTATATATATATATAATATATGTATATATAATATATGTGTATACATACATATATATATATATATATACATACATATATATACATATATTATATATACATATATTATATATATATACACATATTATATATATATATATATATATATATATATATATATATATATATATATATATATATATATATATATATATATATACACATACATACATACATACATATATATGTATATATATATATATATATATATATATATATATATATATATATATATATATATATATATACACACACACACACACACACACACACACAAACAAATCGAACAAAACATCAGTACAGGAAAAAAAATGATTATATAGTACAAAATTCAAAATGTGTTGATTTAGATGTGTTTTTTGTGGAAATAGCCCATTTCTGGTGATTTTTTTTGTTTTATAAATGAAAGAAAAACAATTTACTACAAAAAAAAAAGCATATTTGCAATGTATCAGCAAATTTGCAAGATACCCCTGTGTTCTGATTCTATTCATGCAAATTGTTATGTTGGACAAATAACAGAACAGTTTCTAGCAATAATTCCCCCATGACTTGCTGTCTTAATGTTTTGATTGATTTAAAAATGTGACATCTTAAAGAATTGAATCCATGTAATGCTTTAAAAGGCAAATGGATGGCACAAAAAGCCAAAAGGCTGGTTTCCATTGTGGTCCGTTAAAGATTCATCACATTTGATACATTCGATAATAAAATATATAACTTGTAACATGTATAGAAAAGATGTAACTGAAGTTCTTCATGTCGAACAAGTCAAGGGTGGAACTGTGCTATTATTTCTCCACATTGTGCAGCAGTTTTCAAAAGGCCATAATGTAAATATATGTGCTGTACAGACCTGAACAAGACGGATGTTTCATAACACACACCTTGCTGTGCTGCTGTAGATCCAACCTGAGGGGGCGGTACAAAGGAGAAATCTACAACCTTTATAACAGTCAGAAGAGCCTCCGTCCCACCAAGTCCGGTGTGGTGTGTTGGATGGGCTTCACTGGATACCAAGCTGCCCTCGTCTGTCTTGGTGAAGCACAAAAACACAGCAGAACACATTTTTTAGAATTGTAGTCATTTTTTCTGTCGAGCGATACTTCACTATTCAATAATGATACTAAATGTGCACGAGAAATGAAAACCATATTTCCTTGAATTGCCGCCGGTGTCTCAGTCATTTGTTGACCAACCCCATGATGCAGAGAAGGAGGCAGGCGTTGAAAGGCAAAACATGACTTCATTTAAATAATAGAACAAGAACAAACAAAAAGCACGCACGTGGGCGGAGTGACAAACTAAGGGAGCTAGCACTGGAAGCTGGAAAACAAAAAGGAACTTTAGCTTGGAAGCTAGTGGATAGCAAACAGAAAAACTGGAAATAACTAATGGCTAACAAGAACAGCTTACCGCTACGACGACCGGGACAAAATGTAGCATGGCGAGTAATAGCTGAAAAGAATCACAGACACGACAAGAGCAACGACAAGTCCGAACGACAATACAATGATCCAGCAACTGACAAAAGACAAAGGAGGTACAAATAAGAGCCGGCTGATTGGCAACAGGTGTGGCCAGATGCCAATCAGCCGCAGCTGAAGGGGAACACAGCACTCAGGGAACAAGACAGGAAGCTGACAAAATAAGAGCACTAGACAGGAACTAAGGACAGGAAATACTAAACACACCGAGGAGGAACACAGCACCCACCCAGGGAACAAGACAGGAAGCTGACAAAATAAGAGCACTAGACAGGAACTAAGGACAGGAAATACTAAACACACTGAGGAGGCACACAGCACTCAGGGAACAAGACAGGAAGCTGACAAAATAAGAGCACTAGACAGGAACTAAGGACAGGAAATACTAAACACGCTGAGGAGGAACACACCACTCGGAACAAGACAGGAAGCTGACAAATTAAGAGCACTTGACAGGAACTAAGGAGAGGAAATACTAAACACACTGAGGAGGAACACAGCACTCAGGGAACAAGACAGGAAGCTGACAAAATAAGAGCACTAGACAGGAACTAAGGACAGGAAATACTAAACACACTGAGGAGGAACACAGCACTCAGGGAACAAGACAGGAAGCTGACAAAATAAGAGCACTAGACAGGAACTAAGGACAGGAAATACTAAACACGCTGAGGAGGAACACACCACTCGGAACAAGACAGGAAGCTGACAAATTAAGAGCACTTGACAGGAACTAAGGACAGGAAATACTAAACACACTGAGAAGGAACACAGCACTCAGGGAACAGGAAGCTGACAAAATAAGAGCACTAGACAGCAACTAAGGACAGGAAATACTAAACACACTGAGGAGGAACACAGCACTCAGGGAACAAGACAGGAAGCTGACAAATTAAGAGCACTTGACAGGAACTAAGGACAGGAAATACTAAACACACTGAGAAGGAACACAGCACTCAGGGAACAGGAAGCTGACAAAATAAGAGCACTAGACAGCAACTAAGGACAGGAAATACTAAACACACTGAGGAGGAACACAGCACTCAGGGAACAAGACAGGAAGCTGACAAAATAAGAGCACTTGACAGGAACTAAAAGACAGGAAATACTAAACACAGGAAACAGACAAATGCAGAGAAAAAAAAGTAAAACATAGACAAACTGTCAGGGGCAAGCCTGACAGCCGGGGCGCTAATTAATTTAAAACCTTCTCTCACTCCTGCGCTTACCAAAGGCATGCAGTAAAAGTAAGCATGCACTAATTATTTTAAACCCTCTTCTCACTGCGGCACTTACCAAAGGCATGCAGTAAAATTAAGCATGTTCTAATTATTTTAAACCCTCTTCTCACTGCGGCACTTACCAAAGGCATGCAGTAAAAGTAAGCATGTTCTAATTATTTTAAAACCTCTTCTCACTGCGGCACTTACCAAAGGCATGCAGTAAAAATTTGAGTGTGATGTAAGCTTGGACCTTAAATCCTACTGAATAGCTCTTAATATTCTTCCCTTTATGCGATTTAAAATTACCGGTATTGAAATCAGCCTCCTCCATTTTGAAAATGATGACAGGGGAAGTGTCACGAGTTTGACCAGGCGGTAATTCAAGGCAGGCGCATACTATATGTCCTGCGGCAATTCAAAGAAATACGGTATATATGCTTCTGTCAGCAGCTACTTATTTGAAATGTATGATCTAAGAATGTGGATCAAACCTGAGTGTTCTAGTACTTGATGTCATCACATAATTAGACTACTATCAAACATGAGCAGCAGTTAAAGGATTATAAATGTTGGACGCTCCCAATTAACATTTGTATGTTAATAAAAATGAGTGTTTGCCGTGCTATGTCTTTGCAGGTATGGCAATCCAGACTCTGGTGTTTTTCATCTGCTTCTTGGTCCTGGTTTTTCTTGTCATCGTGCCCGTCTTTTATGGACGTAACCTCATCGTGTTCCAGATTGCTGGCAAGGCCTGGTGAGTCAGCACTTTTTACATTATTCAGGATGTAACCATATTAAACTATTTAAAACTGCTCAGGGTTAGTATTATCGTTTTGACTAAAAATTATTGTAACACCGTGATTGATAATCAAAATTTGTCAGACTTACGGATCGGTGACTCTGCAGATCTTATGGAGACACAAGCTAGCGCTAGCTGGCTACCGAGCTACAAATACTAAAAGTACAAACCCCGTTTCCATATGAGTTGGGAAATTGTGTTAGATGTAAATATAAACAGAATACAATGATTTGCAAATCCTTTTCAAGCCATATTCAGTTGAATATGCTACAAAGACAACATATTTGATGTTCAAACTCATACATGCCAAAGTAGTTGGGAAAGGGCATGTTCACCACTGTGTTACATCACCTTTTCTTTTAACAACACTCAACAAACCTTTGGGAACTGTGGAGACCAATTTTTGAAGCTTATCAGGTGGAATTATTTCCCATTCTTGTTTTATGTAGAGCTTAAGTGGTTCAACAGTCCGGGGTCTCCGTTGTGGTATTTTAGGCTTCATAATGAGCCACACATTCTCAATGGGAGACAGGTCTGGACTGCAGGCGGGCCAGGAAAGTACCCGCAGTCTTTTACTACGAAGCCACGCTGTTGTAACAAGTGACTTCGCATTGAATTGCTGAAATAAGCAGGAGTTGAGTTTATACCAAAAAGTTCTATTTTGGTTTCATCTGACCACATGACATTCTCCCAATCCCCTGCTGTATCATCCATGTATCCATTTTGGTATAAACTCAACTTGTCGTGTTTGGAGGAAGAAGAATACTGAGTTGCATCCCAAGAACACCATACCTACTGTGAAGCATGGGGGTGGAAACATCATGCTTTGGGGCTGTTTTTCTGCTAAGGGGACAGGACGATTGATCCGTGTTAAGGAAAGAATGAATGGGGCCATGTATCCTGAGATTTTGAGCCAAAACCTCCTTCCATCAGTGAGAGCTTTGAATGGTTGACCAAATACTTATTTTCCACCATCATTTACAAATAAATTCCTTTAAAATGTGAATTCCTGGATTTTTCCCCACATTCTGTCTCTCCCAGTTGAAGTGTACCTATGATGAAAATGACAGACCTCTGTCATCATTTGAAGTGGGAGAACTTGCACAATCGCTGGCTGACTAAATACTTTTTGCCCCACTGTACTTAACAAAAAAAGGTGAAAGCGCGATATAAATATAATTGACATACAATTGAATAAAGTGCTTTTCCACTTGTGTGTGACACTTTAGGCCAGCGTGGGTGACAGTGATCCTGACCACGGTCCTTCAGCACGTCGCTGCCAAGTTTGCCTTCGTCAAAAAAGAGGCGGGCACACGAGACTTAAACAACAGGTACACTCGGAAGAAGAATCCCTTCCGTGTTTACAAATCAGTAGCAAAGATCAGATTTGGGGTGTGAATTAAAATGGCTTTGATTTCCAGGGAGAGTTTGTTCCTTCTGACATATCTGCTGTTCCTGATCAACACTGTGGTGGGCGTGATAGTGGGCGTGTGGAGGGTGCTCATAACCGCGCTCTACAACATCCTGCACCTCGGCCGTCTGGACATCAGTCTGCTGCACCACACAGCAGAGTCCTACGACCCAGGTAGTCACTGACTCTGGTTGATCTAGACCAGGGGTCACCAACGCGGGCACCAGGTCGCCCGTAAAGATCAGATGAGTCGCCCGCTGGCCTGTTCTAAAAATAGCTCAAATAGCAGCACTTACCAGTGAGCTGCCTCAATGTTTTAAATTGTATTTATTTACTAGCAAGCTGGTCTCGCTTTGCTCGACATTTTTAATTCTAAGAGAGACAAAACTCAAATAGAATTTGAAAATCAAAGAAAATATTTTAAAGACTTGGTCTTCACTTGTTTAAATAAATTCATTATTTTTTTACTTTGCTTCTTATAACTTTCAGAAAGACAATTTTAGAGAAAAATACAACCTTAAAAATTATTTTGGTATTTTTAAACACATATACCTTTTTACCTTTTAAATTCCTTCCTCTTACTTCCTGACAATTTAAATCAATGTTCAAGTATCTTTTTTTTTTTATTGTAAAGAATAATAAATACATTTTAATTTAACTCTTAATTTTAGCTTCTGTTTTTACGACGAAGAGAAATATTTCTTCAAACTTATTATGATTAAAATTTAAAAAAATTATTCTGGCAATTAAATTTAAATCTTATTTCAAAGTATTTTGAATTTCTTTTAAAATTTTGTTCTAGAAAATCTAGAAGAAATCTTAATTTGTCTTTGTTAGAAATTTATCTTGGTCCAATTTGTTATATATTCTAACAAAGTGCAGATTGGATTTTAACCTATTTAAAACATGTCATCAAAATTCTAAAATTAATCTTAATCGGGAAAAATGACTAATGATGTTCCATAAATTCTTTTTTGAAATTTTTCAAAAAGATTCGAATTAGCTAGTTTTTCTCTTTATTTTTTTCGGTTGAATTTTCAATCAATCAATGTTTATTTATATAGCCCCAAATCACAAATGTCTCAAAGGACTGAACAAACCACTACAACTACGACATCCTGGGAAAAACCCACATAAGGGCAAGGAAAACTCACACCCAGTGTGACGTCGGTGACAATGATGACTATGAGAAACCTTGGAGAGGACCCCCTCCCCCCGCGACACCCCCAGGGGACCGAAAGCAACGGATGTCGAGCGGGTCTAACATGATACTGTGAAAGTTCAATCCATAGTGGATCCAACACAGCAGCGAGAGTCCCGTCCACAAGAAACCATCCCAAGCAGAGTCGGATCAGCATCATAGAGATATTTTTAAGCTATGACACGATACACGATATATATCTTTTCAAATGATGCTACATTAGCAGTGGTGCAGAAGTCTGGGTTTCCCTGCTTAGGCTGCTGCCCCCGCGACACAACCTTGGATAAGCGGAAGAAGATGGATGGATGGATGGATATATTAGCCCAGTGGTCCCTAAAAAAAATATACATATTTTTTCTTTTTTAAACATTTTTTTAAATCTGTCCTTAATCTTTTTTCTACCGCTTGTTACTCTCAGGGTCTCCTAGCCACTCAGGCAAATAATATTGTCTAAAAATGCATTTTCCTGTCGATAATGTGACATCGCGCGCAAAGTGTGCTCAACTTTCAGTCAATTAGTGTGCGAGGAATATATATATATATATAAATATTAGAGATGCGCGGATAGGTCATTATATCATCCACAACCAATTATATCATCCGCAACCGCATCACCAAAGTCGTCCTCCACCCGAACCAACATTATATCAGAACCGCAACCGCCCGCTGAAATACATCACAGGTCGACCACCTTTACCACTCAAAGAGCTAGCGGGGTGTATAAAATACTCAGGTAGTGTCATGGATACAAAGGATTCTGGGTATTTGTTGTGTTGCGGTTATGTTGTGTTACTGTGAGGATGTTCTCCCAAAATGTGTTTCTCATTCTTATGTTGCCAAAAGTATTTGGCCACCCATCCAAATGATGAGAATCAGGTGTCCTAATCATGTGGCCCAGTGTATAAAATCAAGCACTTAGGCATGGAGACTGTTTCTACAAACATTTGTGAAAGAATGGGCCGCTCTCAGTGATTTCCAGCATGGAACTGTCATAGGATGTCACATGTGCAACAAATCCAGTCGTGAAATTTCCTTGCTCCTATATATTCCAAAATCAACTTTGTTATAAGAAAAGTGAAGAGTTGGGGAACAACAGCAACTCAGCCCCCAAGTGGTAGGTCACATAAACTGACAGAGAGGGGTCAGAAGATGCTGAAGTGCATAGACTTTCTGCACAGTCAGTTGCTACAGAGCTCCAAACTTCATGTGACCTTCCAATTAGCCCACGTACAGTACACAGAGAGCTTCATGGAATGGGTTTCTATGGCTGAGGAGCTGCATCTAAGCCATACAGCAAAGTGTGGGATGCGGTGGTGTAAAGCGGGGGACGTCCCCACTGGACTTTAGAGCAGTGGAGACGCCTTCTCTGGACTGATGAATCACACTTTTCCATCTGGCAATTTGATGCCAGGAAAACGCTACATTTCGCACTGCATTGTGCAGAGTGTGAAATTTAGTGGAGGAGGAATTATGGTGCGGGGTTGATTGATTGATTGATACAGCCCTGCCACCGGCCACATTTTTTTCAACCCGATGCAGTTCCCGAGTCAAAAAGTTTGGGGACCCTTGTATTAGCCGCACCTGACTACAGGCTGCAAATTTATGTCGTAAAATGAGATATTTACACAAAAAACATTTTGTGAATGATTATTTACATACCTTAATTGTTTCCAAATGCCTGCAACACGGCGGTAACAGTGTCCACGTGGTGTGTGTGTGTCCGTCCAGCGTACCACTACTACACACACTTCCTGAAGGTGGAGGTCAGCCAGTCACACCCGCTGATGAAAGCTTTCTGTGGGCTGCTGCTGGACATGATGGTGGAAGGTGGACGAGTGGCTCAGAAAATACGAGACGCAGAGGAAGGTGAACACAAATGCACAAACACACCACAAACACACCACAAACACAGCTGGATCATGCGACAGCAAACATTTTGACTTGGGGGGCCGCAATTTGCATGTAAAGTAACTATAAATAACCTAAACACACATATATATGTGCACATATTATATTAATATAAGGGATATATAATTAATATTTAGTTTAATATGCTAAAGTTAGACTTCAACCTTGTTTACGACCTCCTTCAAGTTTTCTAATCAGAAATATCAAGCAGCTAAAATGCACCAAACATGGATAAGTGTGGAGAGGGTTTTGCATTTTTCCCACCACGCTTTATAATGGATTAAATTTAGATACTTTTTTTTATATAGTCCACAAAGGTCAATTAGCAGCTTGTCTTATGTGTGACCATGTCTGTTGACATTTTGTGTTGGTTGGATTTATTTTAATTTTCAACCATGACTAGGGAAGGTAGTTTGCATTGGGTCATATAAGTAAACGCTACACACCCTTTAATAGAGGTTCATCTAAGATCATTGACATGACTTACAAGGCATGTGTTCCTCCTGATGTCCGCTATATAATGACATAATAATAGTATCAAAATTACCAGACTTTGAACATGGATGCAATCTCGCAGTGGGTGAAATTAATTTTTTTTTTATGGTGCTCGGACATTTTTTATGATGTCCACAAATTTCAATTAGCTGCTTGTCCTATGTGTGATTATGTATGTTGAAATTTTGTGTTGGTTGGATTTTTTGTTTTGCACCATGACTAGGGAAGGTAGTTTGCATTGGGTCATATAAGTAAACGCTGCACACCCTTTAATAGAGGTTCATCTAAGATCATTGACATGACTTACAAGGCATTTGTTCCTCCTGATGTCCATTATATAATGACATGATTACCAGACTTTCAACATGGATGCAATCTCCCAGCGGGTGAAATTTACATTTTTTTCATGGTGTTCAGATATTTTTTACGATGTCCAAAAAGTTCAATTAGCAGCTTGTCTTAAGTGTGACCGTTGGATTTATTTTAATTTTGCACCATGACTAGGGAAGGTAGTTTGCATTGGGTCATATAAGTGAACGCTGCACACCCTTTAATAGAGGTTCATCTAAGATCATTGACATGACTTACAGGGCATTTGTTCCTCCTGATGTCCGCTATATAATGACATAATAATAGTATCAAAATTACCAGACTTTGAACATGGATGCAATCTCCCAGTGGGTGAAATTAAAACATTCTTTATGGTTCTTGGACATTTTTTATGATGTCCACAAATTTCTATTAGCAGCTTGTCCTATGTGTGATTATGTATGTTGAAATTTTTTGTTGGTTAGATTTTTTTTTTTGCACCATGACTAGGGAAGGTAGTTTGCATTGGGTCATATAAGTAAACGCTGCACATACTTTTAAGCAAGGTTGATTAAAGGCCATTGACATGAGTTCCTAGGCATTTGTTCCTCCTGATGTCCTCTACATATTGGGTCGTATAAGTAAACGCTGCACACCCTTTAATAGAGGTTCATCTAAGATCATTGACATGACTTACAAGGCATTTGTTCCTCCTGATGTCCGCTATATAATGACATAATAATAGTATCAAAATTACCAGACTTTGAACATGGATGCAATCTCCCAGTGGGTGAAATTAATTTTTTTTTATGGTGCTCGGACATTTTTTATGATGTCCACAAATTTCAATTAGCAGCTTGTCCTATGTGTGATTATGTATGTTGAAATTTTGTGTTGGTTGGATTTTTTTTTTTTGCACCATGACTAGGGAAGGTAGTTTGCATTGGGTCATATAAGTAAACGCTGCACATATTTTTAAGCGAGGTTGATTAAAGGCCATTGACATGAGTTCCTAGGCATATGTTTTTCCTTATGTCCTCTACATATTGGGTCAAATAAGTAAACGCTGCACACCCCTTTAATAGAGGTTAATTTAATTTCCGAGGCATTTGTTCCTCCTGATGTCCATCATATAATGACATGATTACCAGACTTTCAAAATGGATGCAATCTCCCGGCGGGTGAAATTTACATTTTTTTTTAATGGTGCTCGGATATTTTTTATGATGTCCACAAAGTTCAATTAGCAGCTTGTCCTATGTGTGATTATGTGTGTTGACATTTTGTGTTGGTTGGATTATTTTTTTTTGCACCATGACTAGGGAAGGTTGTTCGGATTGGGTCAAATAAGCAAAGGCTGCACACACTTTTAAGTGAGGTTGATTAAAGGTCATTGACATGAGTTCATAGGCATGTGTTCCTCCTGATGTCCTCTAGATATTGACGTACTGGCAGTATCAAAATTACCAGACTTTCAACATGGATGCAATTTCCCAGCGGGTGAAATTTACATTTTTTTCATGGTGCTAAAACATTTTTTATATGTCCACAAAGTTCAATTAGTGTCAGAGTGTGGACTTTGGTTCAGTTTTAGGCATGGATTGTTTTCCCGAGATGCAAAGGAAGGTGACGGGACATGGCGTGAAGGTAAATGCATGTTTCAATCTTTAACTCTGAAAAGTACAAACAAAAGACGCGCACAAGGCGGAGGCAAAAACAACTTAGGACATGAAACATGAACTAAACAACGCACTAAACTGTGTCTTGAATAACAAAGAAAACTTACGTGGCAAGACAAGAGCAGCATGAACCAAGCATGAACGGAGTGATGACGCCAGGTCGGCTGCCTGGCAACTACAAGCTTAAATAATACAGACATGATTAGTGACAGGTGCGTGAGTCCGAACACGTGACAGGTGAAACTAATGGTTGTCATGGTGACAAAACAAGAGTGCACCAAGAGTCCAAAAACAGAACATAACCGAACAAAACATGATCACAAAGACATGACAAATTAGCAGGTTGTGTGACCATTTGTGTGGACATTTTCAGTTGGTTTTTTCACCATTATTAGGGTAGGTTGTTTGTAGAGGGTAATATGATATTATAAAGGTTGCATATAACAATTATAATATTTAGAGTCGGGGTCTTAAAATTATTTCTGAAAACTGAGGAGCACTGCATTAAGTTATGGCAATTGTATGTATGTAAATTCCACGATGCGGACACATTTGATACTGAATACTTTTTAATATGCTTCCGCCTTGGAGCCTTTGTATGTATGAGTACTATGCAACCATATCTTTTGACACATGGCCTGTGTCATTCTGCAATAATAGTTCAGGGAAGGACACTCATTACCTATGTCTACTGTAGCTTGTATGCTATTGTCTGCTTAGCTGTTGTGTAGCTGCAATAGTAGCTCCTAGTAGTCACTGTTTGTTTACTTTTAATCAATAACTTGACTAAAATAGAAGAAAAAAAATAACCTGGGGTGTTAATTGGATCGAAGGTTATTTGGGAAAGTTTAGATGCAAGTTGATATAGTCTGATACTTGTTTGTTTTTTGGCTGATATTTGACCGCCTTTTACTACGCTTACAATTTGTCAGGCTTTCCTCTGACAGTTTGGTTGTGTTTTAGCGCTCCTGTTTTGCTTCTGTTTCCTGTTTGTCTCCCTGAGTGCTGTGTCCCCTCCACTGGCTGATTGGCACTTGGCCACACCTGGTGTCAATCAGCCAGGTACTATTTAAACCGGCTTTGTCCTCCACTCGGTGTTGGAGTATTGTATTGTCCTGTCATTGCTAGCTGCATAATGTAAGCTATTCCCTGGATCCTGATTCCTATTCCCTGCTTCCAGTTTGTTTGTTCCTGGTTTGTGTTTCTTCTTTATTTTTACATTTTTAGACATTAAGTTATGTTTTCTTGCACATTCACAAACTCACCCTGACACTATTACTACTACTATCACACCTTAGTATGTACGTGATGATTACTATCATCCTCCAGATACTTAAGGTTGTTTCTAATATTTAGAGAACTAGGAACATACTATGGACTCCAAAGCCCTCAAGGGTGATACCTGGTTCTGTTCTGACGGCCCGCTCCGTCATGTCTGCAGGGATCCAGGAGAGCCCTCGCAGAAAGTCCACCAGCGGTCGCAGGATTCGCTCTCGCTGGCAGCTGGTCTACACTTTGGTCAACAACCCCTCCCTGCTGGGCTCCAGGAAGCACTTCCAGACCGTGCAGAGCTCGGAGAGCATCCTGAACGGGAGCCCCAAACGCAGCAAACAGGCGAGCAGTAAAAGAGAAGCCGGCAAGACGTCCAGCGAGGCCCAGGATAAAACTGAATGAGATCCCAAGGTTGGCATTGTCAGATCGAATCGTCACATTGATATCGCTATGAATTAAAGCGCAAGTGATAAAATCACCACAAGGTGGCGACATTGCATGTTTTTTTTAATGTAAACCAACTCTATTGACCTTGCTGACTCATCATGTTTGCATCATACATGTCACTATGCTGGTCGACCTGGGCACATTTATGCAATTAATACATAAGACAAAAAAGTTAAAGTACCCATGGTCGTCACACACACACACACACACACACACACTAGGTGTGGCCAAACTATTCTCTGCATTTGACCCATCAGCCTTGATTACCCCCTGGGATGTGAGGGGAGTAGTGAGCGGCAGCAGTGGACACGCTCGAGAATCATTTCAGCAGGGAGGTAATGGGTCTCATTTTTCTAGTCTTTGGTATGACTCGGCCGGGGTTTGAACTCACGACCATACTTGCCAACCCTCCCAATATTCCGGGGAGACTCACGAATTTCAGTGCCTCTCCCGGGGCAAACATTCTCACGAATTTCTCCCGATTTCCACCCAGACAACAATATTGGGGGCGTGCCTTAAATGCACTGCCTTTAGCGTCCTCTCTCACCTGAAAAGGAGACTATTATATACATCTCCGTTATCCATAGGTTTATCTATGAAAGAAAGTGCTGTTCTAAATGTGTCCACTGGATGTCGCCATAGCAATTCTTTGTATCTTTGTGGATGATGCTACATAAGTACATGATGTTAGTGCACCTGTCGATGTCAGGACTTGGATTATGGTTTGTTTTTCTGACGCAAAGGAAAGTTGGCACGAGCGAGACGTGAATGTAAGTACATATTTATTTCTTAACACTATAACTCAAAAAGGCAAACAAAAGGCGCGCACAATGGCTAGACTCTGAAAACAAAGATTAGCACAAAGGCATGACTATGGACAAAAGAAACAAAACTCAATAACTGTGACATAAAGAAAAGCAAAAACTTACGTGGCATGGACAGGAGGGAAACCAGGCATGGCATGGAGGGAGTTGAGGTAAAGTCGCCAGCTGACCACCTGGCAACTACAGGTTTAAATAATGAAGATGATAAGTGCAAACAGGTGTGAGACATGAGGACAGGGGCGTGAAAATGAGGACAAGGTGAAAACGAATGCGTTGCTATGGTAACAAGACAAACAAGGAAGGGCAAAAACTAGAAACAATGGAGTCTTAAGCAAAACAGAACATAACTAAACAAAAACAAGAACAGACATGACAGTCGAGGGGAATGATCAAACTACATAAATAACATACTGTCATTTGATTTTGATATCATTTTTTTGTACATTATCACATAATTTTTTTCAGAAAATATGAATAATGACGAATAAAGATAGAATACTATCAACCATTAACCGCAACATGTACTGTCACGCATCGTAGAGGACATTTTGTTCCAGCACCGTTCCCAGCTATAAATCGTCTCTTTTCATCGCATAATTCTACAGTATTCTGGACTTCTGTGTTGCTGAATCTTTTGCAATTTGTTCAATGAATAATGGAGACGTCAAAGAAGAAAGCTGTAGGTGGGAAGCTGTGTATTGCGGCCGCCCTTAGCAACACAAACACAGCCGGTGTTTCATTGTTTCCTTGTTTACACTCCCGAAAGATGACGGTGAAGCTTTACTATGGAACAGAGCGGTCAAGCGAACACGGTTGGATTGGACCACACACACAAAGTACAGTGTATTATGCAGCGATCATTTCGAAAGATCGTGTTTTGAAGAGGGTTCCTTGTGAAGGGCAGAGATGGGCATCGCCACCACCTGTCGACTGGTGCTGAAGAAAGGTGCGGGGCCGACCTTCAGGTTGTACATGTACGACCATATAATCTCACTAAAACACTAGTAACACAATAAGCAGATAAGGGATTTTCCAGAATTATCCGAGTAAATTTGTCTAATAACATCTGAACCGCTCCCATTGTGTCTATTTTATTTTTTTCTAGTCCTTCACTCTCACTTTCCTCATCCACGAATCTTTCATTTTCGCTCAAATTAATGAGGAAATTGTCGCTTTCTCGGTCTGAATCGCTCTCGCTGCTGGTGGCCATGATTATAAACAATG